>NC_139521.1:16178228-16218228 GCF_947247035.1 Vipera ursinii
CATTGCCTTAGGGCCAATCTACATGTTACTTTAAAGGCACAATTTGGTTAAGTATTTTTTTTAAGCAGTAGTAAAAGCAGGACTGGGTTCAGGATGAATCGGGAGTGTTGCCAACAAGAACTTCATTCTGGAGGCAAACCCAAAGTTATATAAAGGGCAATTTTGTTAGGTTTTGAATCCCCAAAAGGATACTTTCCCCATGTTGCCTTGGTCTTCAGTCAGAACCTATTCCATCATTAACCAGAATAAAGTAACTACCTCAAAATACAGATGTCGAAGAAGAAATAATTTTATCTTCCTAGTTATTTCTGGACACCTTTTAGCAGAAAAAAAAAACTGCACGCACAACAAGGATGGTCCTTTTCTCTTGCGCTGCTCACATATACACCTAGCCCTCGACTTACAACCACAATATAGCCAAAACTTTATTCTGTTAAGTAACACTTTTTTAAAGTAAATCTTATTATTTATTTATTTATTTATTTATTTATTTATTTATTTATTTATTTATTTATTTATTTATTTAATTGGATTTATATACCGCCCCTCTCCCGAAGGACTCGGGGCGGTGTACAGGGCAATTAAAACACAATATACAGCACATAATATACAAAAATTAAAATAAATTAAACCAAATAGCACAAGCAATAAAACACATTCTAAAATTTAAAATTTGGAATTTAAAATCTAAAACCCCAATCCCTCAGTCCAGGCCGGCAAGTTCAAATAACCAAGTCTTCAGGTCGCGGCGAAAAGAGTGAAGTTTGAGAGCCATCCAGAGCTCAACAGGAATCTGGTTCCAGAGGGCAGGCGCGCCCACAGAGAATGCTCTCTCCCTGGGGGCCGCCAGTCAACATTCCCTGACCGACAGCACCCTGAGGAGTCCCTCTCTATGGGAGCACACAGGACGATGGGAAGTTAACGCCGGCTAAAGATACTCCGGTAAATAATCCGGGCCCATGCCATTTAGGGCTTTATAGGTCATCACCAGCACCTTGAATCTCACCCGAAAGATAACTGGAAGCCAATGCAGCTCGCGGAGCAGAGGTGTTACATGGAAGTATTGGGAGACCCTCATCACAACTCACATGGCCGCATTCTGCACCAGTTGGAGCCTCCAAGTGGTATTCAAGGGCAGCCCCATGTAGAAAGCATTGCAGTAGTCTATCCAAGAGGTCAGGAGCACATGAGTGACTGTGCGTAGGGCATCTCGGTCCAAATAAGGCCGCAACTGGTGCACCAGGCGAACCTGGGCAAAAGCCCCCCTGGTCACAGCTCCTATATGATTTTTCAAACAGAGCTGTGAGTCAAGGAGGACACCCAAGTTGTGAGCCCTATCTAGGGGGTAACACCCCACCCCCTATAGTTAAAGATGGAATAGAGTGGACAACCCGAGATGCCGGTATGCACAGCCACTCGGTCTTGTTGGGATTTAGACGAAGCTTGTTCCTCCCCATCCAGACCCTCACCGCCTCCAGGCAATGGGACATCACCGCAAGGGCATCACTGGGTTGATTTGGGGTGGAAATAAAAAGCTTGGTATGATCAGCGTACTGATGATACCCCACCCCAAAAACATAAATGATCTCACCCAGCGGCTTCATATAGATGTTGAACAGAAGGGGCGAGAGGACCGACCTCTGAGGGACTCCACAAGAGAGGCCTCGAGGCCGACCTCTACCCCCCTGTCAACACCGACTGCGAATGACCCAGGAGGCAGGAGGAGAACCACTGTAAAACAGTGCCACCCTCTCCCAACCCTCTGAGGTGCCGCAGTAGGATACCATGGTCGATGGTGTCAAAAGCCGCTGAGAGATCTAATAGGACTAGGACAGAGGAGCAACCCCTGTCCCGAGCCCGCCAGAGATCATTCACCAGTGCGACCAATGCCATCTCCGTGCTGTACCCGGACCTAAAGCCCAATTGGTAGGGGTCCAGATAAACCGCTTCCTCCAGGAACAGAGGAAGCTGATGTGCTACCACACTCTCAACAACCTTTGCTAAAAAGCGAAGGTTGGAGACCAGATGATAGTTATTCAAAATGGCCGGGTCCAGGGCAGGCTTCTTGAGGAGGGGCCTCACCACCGCCTCCTTCAAGGTGGCAGGGAAGCTACCCTCTCTCAAAAAGGCAGTTATTACCACCTGGAGCCAGCCTCGTGTCCCCTCCCAAGCTGCATAAACCAGCCAGGAGGGGCACGGGTCCAATAAACACGTGGTGGAGCTCAGCCTCCCCATGATCCTGTCCACTTCTTCCGGAGTCACAGGATCAAATTGTTCCCAAGTAATGTTCCCAAGACTGCTCGATTCCCCATCGTCAGACTCCGCCCAGTCGGAGTCCAGACCGCCCCGAATCCGAGCAATTTTATCCACCAGATATTGACTAAACTCCTCGGCACGACCCTGCAGGGGCTCCTCCCTCACCTCCTGATTCAGGAGGGAGCGAGACACCCTAAACAGGGCGGCCAGGCAATTATCTCCCGATGCGATGAGGGCAGCAAAGTAATTGGACTTCGCTGCCTCCATTGCCGCGAGATAAGACCTCGTAAAGGTTCTTAATCGCAATTGATCAGACTCAGACCAGCTGGACCTCCTACAGCTCTCTAGGCTCCGTCTCCGACGCTTCATCTCCCGGAGCTCCACAGAGAACCATGGTGCCCGCCGGTATCTGTGCCAGGTCAGGGCCCGCATGGGAACAACATGGTCGAGTGCCTCCATGGCTGCCCTTTCCCAGGCTTCCACTAAGGCATCAACCGGGCTGTAAGCGAAGATGGCAGGCACAGATCCAAGCATCTCCTGGAACCGTTCAGGGTCCATTATGCACCTGGGATGGAACCACCTGGTCAGTTCTGTAACCCTGTGATGGAGGGGGATGAAACAGAAGGCCAGCCACAGTTGGTGATGATCGGTCCATGACAGGGGTGTAATAACTGGAGATCCCCCTCCCAGATCATCAATCCACCATCCAGATAGAAAAATAAGATTGAGTGTGTGACCCCCCCATGAGTCGGGCCCTGAATTACTTGGGTCAGGTCCATGGCCATCATGGAGGCCATAAACTCCCGAGCCAACCCCGATGAACCTCCCAGGGATGGCAGGTTAAAGTCCCCCAGAACCATAAGTCTGGGGAACTCAACCGCCAACCCAGAGAGAGTGTCGAGGAGCTTGGGCAGGGCTGCTGCTACACAGGTAGGCAAAAGATACACCAGCAATGAACCCAACTGAGCCCCAGGGCCACATCTCAGGAGGAGTGACTCACACTCAAATATGTGAATAACTGTACCCTCCCGCAGACACAAGGTCTCCCTTACAACCACCGCAACACCCCCACCTCTTCCCTGAGCCCAAGGCTGGTGAAGCACACGGAAACCTGGTGGGCAAAGTTCATTCAGAGGCCCAACCAGGTCTCTGTGATGCAAGCCAGTTCAGCACGCTCCTCCTCAACCAACTCTCGGATAAGGGGAGCCTTATTAACTACTGATCTGGCATTAAAATACACCAGCCGGAGCTCAGGGGCCTGCTCATCCCCACTCCTGGAAACATGGGGAAAGTCTGGGGGGTCGGAGCATGCCACCTCTTGATGATAGCGGGGGCACGCTCCCGAATATTGATGTGGCCCCCGTGCAACCACCTGTTGCCATTCCCAATCGTCATGGGGATCCGCAACCCCACCCCCCATTCCGGAGACTCGGAGGCGCCCAACCCAAGCCCGATCCCACCACGACCTGTCACAAGCCTCGACTGAACCTCGGTTGGTGGAAGCCCCCAAATTCCCACCCAAACTGCAATCCAACCCTCCCCCTTAACCCCTTAAAACAATAGCTAAAAACAGATCAGGGGTCTCTTCCTAGAGATAAACCGGAGACCCCAATCAATGCCTAACCATCTCTCAGGGTCCCAACAATTGGGCCCGTCATCAAGAGGAGAGGTAGAAAAGAAGATGGGTCGCACCCAGGAAGAGGGGGCACCCCTGAGGGTGTACAAGTCTGTGCCAGAATAACGTAAGTGTACCATAAATAGCCATGTGAGTTTGGCAAAAGGCAGTCAGATGTTGGATAAAGATGATATCAAATCCGAAGGAGTGTATGTGTCCAAAACCACCAGTCCAGCACCACTCTCACTCGCGCCAGGTACCCCCAGAACAAGTCAGTAGTCGTTCTCTCACCCCAACCACAAGATTGATCTGGGAGGCGGATAGAAACCCCATCCAGGGGAAACAGCATACCCTCAGGATCTCTCATTTCCAGAGAGGTAGCAGATGGAAAAACAACTGAGCCGCCCTCTCACAGCGACTCTTCACCCCAGGTCCTTCTGAGTTTTTGGAGGACAAGGGAAACAGAATGCAGGACTCCATCTCCATATAGGTGATAAGCGAGCCCGGCCCCGGCTCCGGCCCATGCCGTGCTGACTGTCATGAGACCGAGGCACCTCACCACAAAGGGGAGGATCCTGGAAGCCATAACTCCAGGCCGCGATTGGAAGGCTATTGCTAGCCAACAGGCCAGTACACTGCCCAACCAGCCATGAACCTGGCAAGCAGCCAAAGCTGCCTCAGATCCCTTGAAGGCAGCAGGTCTTAACCAACATAGGAGTCCACCACTGTCCCAGTCTCCTCCTCCATGGTCTCCAATGGCTGCTTTGAAACAGGCGGGGAGTAAACAGGAGTAGGCAGTAGATAGAAACAGGCGGGGAGTAGACAGGAGTATCCCGCTGATCTTCCGCCAGGCCCCAAACCAAGATGGTCCACAACGCCCGGCAGTCCGCAACAAGGACCGTTGTGCAAGGACCGACATGCAGGACTCTGCGTTGGATGAACCGCAGCACTCCAGCACTCCACGCCATGGCTCCTCCAGCAGCACTCACCCATGCCACGGCTCCTCCAGCCATTCCAAGCCACGGCTCCATCCGCCCCGAAAACCAGCCGATTGGGGCGTTTCAAGCCACCAATTAAAGCCACCAATTAAAGCCGAACTCATGGAGCTCAGCTCGACACGTCCGCCACCTTAGGTGGACTAGACCACATTTTACAACCTTTCTTGCCACAGTTGTTAAGTGAATCACTTCAGTTGATAAGTTAGTAACCCGGATATTAAGCAAATCTGGTTTTCCCATTGACCTTGCTTGTCATAAAAGATGATCACATGACCCTGGGACACAGCAACAATCATAAATATGAAACAGTTACCAAGCATCTGAATTTTGATCACATTATGGGAATGCTGCAAAGATCATAACTGTTGTGTCAGTAGCTTATTTGCAAAAGGTTTCTGTGAAGCGGGAAGCCCGGTTGCAATTATTGGTTAATGTTTTAACGGCGGGAAATTCCGGGCTGGGGATTGGATACAGTTCAAACGGCCCGAGTATATAAGCCGGAGTTATTCTGAGAGTTGACAGTTGACATATGTGTATTAATAAACGTTCTTACTGTTAAACCTCACTGAGTCATTCGTCTGTCTGAACTTAACAAGTGGTGACAAGGATGGGATTGACGGTGGACTAGTGAAGGATCGGTGACAATCAGCTGAGCGTAAGGCGGTAAAATTTAAAAATACACAGTCAACCGCTAGCGGCCACGGCGGAATTAAACAAACCTCTGAATGGCGCAACTTGGCTCTTTGAAAAAGTTCGATCCAAACTACCCAGAGGATTGGGAAGAATATGTTGGACAGGTCAAAGGGTTCTTGCTCGTTAACGGCATAACCGACGACCAGAAAAAGGCTGCTGCCTTATTGACCATCAGTGGCACACCCGTGTACCGGGTTGCCGTTGGACTCTGTCAACCTATGCCGGTATCTAGCGTCTCGTACGCTGACTTACTAGCCAAATTAAAAGTACATTTTACGCCGAAAAGATCAGAACTCTATTGGAGGCGCATTTTCGAAAAACGCAATCAGAGACCGGGCGAGTCAATCACAAAATTCGTTGCTGCAGTCAGAGAAGCAGCATTACGCTGTAAATATGACAATCTTGAAATTAGGATTCGAGATAGAGTGGTGCTGGGCTTGCGAGATGAACAGTTACAAAATCGTATTATCGCTAAGCCCACCGGCGATTTACAAGAAGTCCTTGACGAACTTTTAACTTATGAATCTACTGGAAGTCGCGACCCCCCCCGCAATAGCATGGCTGCTTCAGCCGAAATAAATCTAGAAAGCCGTGTGGACAGTGGGGAGGTGGATCAACAATGGGAAGCCGACATAGCCGAAGTCACCTGAAGGTTTGGGAAAATGGCGGCAAGACCCTCTCGCAGCGAAGGACCAGAACCGGGACGCCGATTTCAAACAACAGCACCGCAACGACAACCAAGAGACAACCCGACCAGACCGCGCGACAGTGACACCAGATGTGGAAGCTGCGGGGGCAACCACCCCAGAGCAACATGTAGATTCCGCTCTGCTAAGTGCAGAATGTGCGGAAAGACCGGCCACATTCAGGCCATTTGCCGGGGTCGTCCTCGTGACAATCGTCTTCACGAAATCGACGTTTGGGCCGAAGGTAAGGTAACCCCCTACTATAGTGGCAATGAGACCCCCAGACCTTTGGCACGTTACCCCAACCGCGGGGAGGTGGCGCGAGTCAACCACATAGGGAAGTCAAAAATAAACCATATTCTGAGGCCAAAATTAAAATCGTAGTCCATCTGCAAGGAATTCCTTGCAAAATGGAAGTCGATTCTGGGGCCTCAGTATCAATAATTTCCAGTGAGACCCTTAAACATATTGAACTAAAAAGTGGCCGTAAAATTCCACTTAGTTCAACTAAAATTCAATTAGCGGATTTTCAAAAAACCCCAATAAATATTAAGGGGAAGGTCACCCTTAAAGTTAATTATAAAGGGTTTAACGCTTTCTTAGACTTATTAGTCACCGAAGGCCATAGAACTAGTTTAATTGGTCTTAATTGGTTCCCAGCCCTGGGAATTTGGGTCGGGGGAATAAATACCATTAATAATAAGACCCTCAAATCTGTCTGCGATGAATTCGCAGACGTATTTGATGGGTCTTTAGGTAAATATAAAGGGCCCCCAATTAATTTTAATCTAGACCCGGCAGTAAAACCCATTAGGCTTAAGGCCCGACGGGTGCCTTTCACCCTAAAGCAAAAAATCGAGGCCGAGCTCGATAAGCTTGTAGGCCAAGGCGTATTAGAACCGGTCGAGGGTGGCTTGTGGGAAACACCAATTGTCACACCCCTAAAACCCAATGGGGATGTGAGGATTTGTGCTGATTACAAGGCCACCCTGAACTTAGGAATGAAAAAGCATGCTTACCCGGTCTCGACGGTGAAACAGGTCCTCGCGACGATCCAGGACGGCGCCATCTTTGCCAAGCTCGACTTGGCACAGGCGTATTTGCAACTCACTGTTTCCAGGGAAGCTGCTGAAGCTCAAACTATTGTTACCCACAAGGGGGCATTCCGAGTCCACAGATTGCAATTTGGTATTGCAGCAGCTCCAGGCATCTTCCAGGAGGTGATGGAGAGGACTTTAAAGGGCATACCTGGTGTATGCCCTTACTTTGATGATGTCCTGATAGCTGGAAGAACTGAAGAAATTTTAGCTGAGCGTCTGGAACAGGTACTGGGGAAATTTAGAGAGGCTGGACTCAAATTAAAAAAGGAAAAATGCTGTATTGGAGTTAAATCCACTGAATTCTTAGGGTTTAGAATAGATGAAATGGGAATACACCCTACAGCTGAAAAAATTAAAGCAATTAAATTAGCCCCTGAACCTAAAAACAAGGCTGAATTACAAGCCTTTTTAGGATTAGTCAATTTCTATCACACATTCTTGCCACATAAAGCTGCTATCGCTGAACCATTACACAGACTATTAGATAGAAAAACCCCATGGCAGTGGCAAGAAAAACATAGAATCAGCTTTCAAACCTTAAAAGATATTCTATCTAGCCAATCCACGGTTACACATTTTATTGAGAACAAACCGATCTATTTAGCTTGTGATGCTTCACCTTATGGTGTGGGGGCTGTCATCAGCCACATGGATAGTCAGGGCAATCAAAAGCCAATTGCATACTATTCCAGGACGCTTACCAAAGCTGAACGGAATTATGCACAGATTGATAGAGAAGCATTAGCTATTGTGGCAGGAGTAAAAAAGTTCCATGATTACCTTTATGGTAGGAACTTTACCATATTCACTGACCACAAACCATTACTGGGACTGTTTACCACTGATAAACAGACACCCCAAATAATGTCTCCCAGGATGCTGAGGTGGTCAATTTTCCTCTCTGCATATTCATTTTCCTTGCAACATAGACCTGGTAAGGAAATGGGTCATGCGGATGCTCTTAGCAGACTACCTTTAACTAACACTGATGGTGACCCTGCGCCGGTAGGACAAATTCTGTCACTACACGAAATACCTGAATGCCCCTTAACAGCTAGAGAAATAGCTGAGGCCACTAAAAAGGACCGTATTCTCAATAGGATCATGACCTGGGTACTAGGTGGATGGCCAAGTAAAAACCCGGACCCTAACTACACTCCATATTTTAGAAGGAAAGATGAATTATCATCTCACTTGGGTTGTATATTATGGGGTAACCGAGTTGTCATTCCTGAACTTCACAGGAATACTGTTATAACTGAATTACACGAAGGTCACCCAGGGATTGTCCGCATGAAGGCATTAGCCAGAAGTCATTTGTGGTGGCCGGGGTTAGACAAGGCAATAGAAGAGTGTGTTTCAGGGTGTTATCAGTGTCAGCGCTCTAGGCCTGAACAGGCACACGCGCACACGCATAAGTGGGAAATGGCCAGGAATCCATGGTCTCGGATTCACATTGATTTTGCGGGGCCATTTCAAGGCCTAACCTTCCTAGTTGTGGTGGACAGCTTCTCCCGGTGGTTGGAGGTTGTGCCTGTTACTTCTATGTCATCTGCTAGAACAATACAGGTTTTGAGGGGCCTCTTTGCCACTCATGGGTTACCTGATGTGATTGTATCTGATAATGGGCCCCAATTCACCTCTGCTGAATTTCAGGATTTCCTCAAGGCCAACTCGATTAGACACGCAACATCGGCACCGTTCCACCCTTCCACCAACGGCTTGGCTGAACGCAACGTTAAAACCACTAAAGATGCCCTGAAGCGAATCATCCACGGCAACTGGCACCAAAGACTTGCAGACTTCTTGCTGACTCAACACACAACCCCTTGCACGGCTACCGGGAAAAGCCCTGCGGAAATGAGGTGGGGCAGACGGCTAACCACTAAACTGGACAGGTTACACCCTGACAGACTACCCTCAAGTGCAGAACCTGACATCCCAAACAGGTCCCTCAACATTGGAGACTTAGTTTGGGCCAGAAACTATGGACCGGGGGACAAATGGGTTCCAGGGGTAGTCACTGACATAACGGGGCCGTTATCTTACACCAGACATGTCAAACACAAGGCCCGGGGGCCGGATCAGGCCCGCAAAGTGGTTTCATGTGGCCCGCAAAGCCATCTTGGAAACAGAGAGGGAACAGCCCCCACTGCTTTGGCCCTGGCCCAGAGACCCTCCTCCTGCCAGAGACCCTCAGATCTGTCCCACTCCTGCCCAGGCCCCCATAGGCAACCTTGATGCGAACGATGTAGAGCTGGCCATGCCCACCCAGTAGGCCATACGCACTCTAGCCACGCCCACCCAGTAGGCCACGCCCACCCTGGCCATACCCACCTGGCCCCTTGAGGGCAACCACAATGCTGATGCGGCCCTCAATGAAATTGAGTTTGACACCCCTGTCTTACACCATTGAGGGGGAAGGGAATAGAATAAGCAAAAGACATATTGATCAACTAAGGAAGAGGGTTCCCGAAAGTGTGTCAGTTAATGGGGGTCAAATCGAACACAGGGGTGATACTGCATCTTGGCTTAACCAACATGACTCTTCAGTTAGTGGGGGGGAAGTGGAAGTGGAAACTCAACCCAGGTTAGCTGTAGCAACTCCACAGCATAGTCAAATCGATTGGGAGTTGTTTACTATGGAAAGGCCAGCAGTACCTGTACAACAACAACAGCAACATCATCATCAACAACAACAACAACAGCCACAACAGCAACAACAATCAGCTATTAGAGAATCTTCAGAGCCAGGGACCCAAAATTCTAGGCCCATAACAATCAGCCAGTCTGTTAACAATGATGTAAGTTGCAAGTCCAATAGATACCCATCAAGGGTCCATAAGCCACCAAAATACTTGAGAGATTACGTCAACAAATAACATCAACTGGGGGGGAAGGGGTGTTGTGTCAGTAGCTTATTTGCGAAAGGTTTCTGTGAAGCGGGAAGCCCGGTTGCAATTATTGGTTAATGTTTTATCGGCGGGAAATTCCGGGCTGGGGATTGGATACAGTTCAAACGGCCCGAGTATATAAGCCGGAGTTATTATGACAGTTGACAGTTGACATATGTGTATTAATAAACGCTCTTACTGTTAAACCTCACTGAGTCATTCGTCTGTCTGAACTTAACAATAACTGTGAAAAATCGTCATAAGTCACTTTTTTTGAGTGCTGAGATAGCTTTGAACAGTCACTAAATGAACTCTTGTGAGTCAAGGACTATCTGTAGTGATGAATGTTAGCGCCAGACCAGAAATGAAATAACACTGAATTGACAAACCAGTCAGCTTCTATAGTTGGAACAGCAGAGGAAATGCCATCTTGATCCCAGGCAGCCAAGTATCTTAGCTGACCCTACTTATGAGTCTTCCTGTTTTATAAATAGTAATAAGAACAATATAACATATGTGAGAAATTTAAGGACAAAATAATAGTGGATTGGTATGTGTAAGATGGCATTCTGTGTAAACTTATCCATTATGATTTTGCTTAGGTTTTCAGCTCCAAAAACTCTGGTTAAAGAGCTACAGCCTGGAAATAATTACTGTATATCCAACAGTTATGAATCTAGGCTACAGATCTCAGTCTAAATACTTATGTTTCTGTTTTAGGTTCTACAGCATCCAACTCAGAGAATCCAACATAGATTGGATCCTGATGTTTTTATTCTTTTTATATAAACACATACTGTATAACAGAACTAAACAAACATTCCCATTAAAGTTGCAAAAATTAAAGATATAACATTCAGGAACAGCACAAACTAATGCTGCGACTATTCTCACATATAAAATGTATAGGCAGAATTAATATTTGTCGGTAAAACCTTGATCTTTCCAGCATTTGTGCTTTGAAAATAGTATTGTGAATTCAAATAGTCCTTAAAAAATCCTATGCAAATTTCCAAATATTTCCAGCTGTATGTCTATTTTGTCAAAAAATAACTTTTAGCTTATGTTCTATATCCTATTGTTCAGTTCTCTTTAGACAATTAAATTCAGTTTTAGATAGCATTTGAGCTAAATTAGGTTGGCAATTATAGTACAATGATAAAACCCTAGGCTATTGATCCAAGTGATATTTATACTTATCTTTTATTCAAAGCACCATTTGGAAATGATTTATTATCGCCTTAGGGCATAGTTAGAAAATGAAAGCTTTGCATTTAAAATATCTATTAATACCCATTGGGAATTGAAAAGTCTCTCTTTTATCCTTGCCCTAAGGTCACAGTTACATATGTGATTGAAGAGAATAGAAAAAATAAAAACCTTTGCTCAACTTTTTAATAAATAACTAATGTGTCATTGTATTCTTTTCATGCACCATCTGTACCATTGCAAAATTAGCAACATCAGATATTAAAGAAAGAAAACTATTTAAAATGGTCAGTAGCATTTTCAGTAATTGCATTTATTACAGGCTAATTAGATATGTTAGTGGTGACATG
The DNA here is from genome assembly GCF_947247035.1 of Vipera ursinii. Taxonomy (NCBI): domain Eukaryota; kingdom Metazoa; phylum Chordata; class Lepidosauria; order Squamata; family Viperidae; genus Vipera; species Vipera ursinii. Next base: position 16,190,030 of record NC_139521.1, read on the forward strand.
AATCTTTAACTTTAAAAAATATTTCTAATCGCAGAGCAAGGCTATGAAGTATTTTTAAACACTGGCAGGGCTTTTCACATGCATAAGTTTCAATGAGAAAAATCTTCTATACCTGTATTTTCATTGTTAACAGACAAATGTTCAGTAAAACATTATTCATGCATTGACAAGTGAGAGAAGAATTTGTTTTAATGGTTGTGCTTATTTACTTTATATCTATCCTATCTGCCACACATCTGGAGAACATGGAAAAGGATCTTAGGATAGATGATAGATAGATAGATAGATAGATAGATAGATAGATAGATAGATAGATAGATAGATAGATAGATAGATAGATAGATATACATGCATGCATAGATACACATACGTACACACAACAGTGTGTTTGTGTGTGTGTGTGTGTGTGTGTGTGTGTAGATAACATGTGTATCAAGGTAAAAGGCGAAAGATTTATATGATCTGAAGAGAAACCAGAGTGGACTTGTAAAAAAGTCAAGGCTTTTTGGATTAAAATTTGGTGGAATATGCAAAAGATATTTAAGAAAAAAATAAGGTTTTCTCTGCAGTTGTTTTTGTTGGGTATTATTACAGACTTTACTGTTACAGATACTAAGTTGATGTTGAATTTAATTACAGCAGCAAGACTTTTAGTAGCACAATATTGGAACAAAGAGGAACTGCCGACTATAGAAGAGTGGACTTTGAAAGTTTCTAATCTGACGGAAATGGCAAAGATCTCAGCATATTTGAAAGAACATTCGCAACAGAGATATATTGTGGAATGGAGAAGATGGATTGAATATATTCAGAATAAATATGGGACTAAAAAGTTTCATTTAGCATTTGAATAAGTAGTGGTTTTATATGACATATTATTAGTTATTTGTTATTTGTTAGTAATATAGTTATGACTATGGAGAGTTAAAGTGCAATAGAATTTAATGTTTTATTTTTGTTGTTAGCATATTTTAGCTTACGTTTGTGAGTTTATACCCTGTATTCAGCTCTGGGAAGTCGTGGGGGGGGAAGGGGAGGGGAGGGTTGGGGGAGGGGAGGGGGGAGGGAGTTTTTTCTTTTTTCTATTTTAAAAAATGTACTGTAAAACTTTTCAATAAAAAAAATGTGTATCAAGGTGCTTGACGGCATGCCAAGAAAGGCACAGATGCCTGTCTTGTAATAGGAGCAGTCTTAGTCCATGATGCATAGTTTATTACCTAGAGCACAAGAAAAGGATTTGATAGAAATTCTTTGTTTCTTAGTAATTCTTGCTTTAAGCTGAAGTTCCCTTGGAACTTAAAATTATATGCAATTGTCCTTTGCAAAAAAATTTAATGATGTAAAAAACAGTCAGTTTTCATGTCATTAGAACAATGACTAAATGAAATTATTTTTGTCTAGTGGTTAAGACATCAGGCAAGAATCTGTTCCTGCCTTAGGCATGAAAGCAGGCTGATGACTTTGGGCCAGTACTATCTCTTAGTCCAACCCATCCCACAAAGTTGTTGCTCTTGGGAATAGGAGGAGAAATGAGCATTAGGTATAATTATTATACCTAATTATATTATGTATAAATGCCTAATGAGTATTTATAAACATAATAAATTCAGGATAAAATTAAATGAATAAATTATTTATCTTAAATGGTGGTATGATACTGAATACTGTTGCTGGGCAGCCAATACGTAGAAGAAAGATCTTGGTTTTATTTTCTTGATTGTAGGTTTCTCAGATCATCTCAGAGGTCAGTGAGGGACAAAAAGAATTCTAGACTAGTCATATGATTGATCTTTACAAACTATCGATTGCATTTCCTCAAGATTGGACTTAGATGAAAGAAAAAAAAATCAGTTGCCTCATATAATATATACATTATTTCATTATTTATTTATGTCATTTGATTTAAAAACTAATGATCTACTTACCTGAATAATAGCTGACCTGCACTCATTAACATCACTACCTGGCTATTCCCTTTGCTGTTATTTTTTTCCCTTTATTCTTCAGAAAACTGTAGGCCAGTAATATCCAGGTGAACTTGCAATAGAGCAAGCAATAGTCAAACTAGAGTCTTGGACTTTAAGAGAGCTAATTTCAATAAACTTAGAGAGGGCTTGGGAAGGATTCCATGGATGAGAATCCTTAAGGGAAAACAACTCAAGAAGCTTAGGAAATTTTGAAAAGTGAGATTATAAAAGCCCAGTCTAGCACAATAGCAATGAAGAAGAAAAATAACAGCTCTCAAAAGAAACCAGTATGGCTGCATAAAGAGCTCTCTGATAAATTGAAAGACAAAAAGGACAAGTATAAAAAATGGAAAGAGGGGCACATAACAATGGCAGAATATCAGCAAATAGCCTGAACCTGTAAAGATGAAGTGAGAAAAACTAAGGCTCAAAATGAACTAAGGCTTGCAACAAAAGTCAAAAATAGCACACACAAGAAAGCTTCTTTCAACATGTTTAATAATGGTTTTCATGGATACAGATTCTTGGGCCAATCACTTCAAAGAAAGTTGTATAAAGGCAACAACACACTTTAAAATGCTAATTAAATTACTCAGTTGTAACAGAGAACATTGGGATTATGTATGAAGGTGATGGATTCACTTAAGCATACACTGTTTTTGAACTTTAGGATTCTTTTTACTATATATCTTTGCATTCTATTTTACCTTATGCTATTTTTCTTACTCTTTTGTTTTTATTTTGTTCTACTTAGTCTATCATATCACATTTATTGTATCCTACTTTATTTTATTTATTTATTTATTTTTATTTTAATTCCATTTATATCCCGCCCTTCTCCGAAGACTCAGGGCGGCTTACAAGCTTAGCAGTAGCCTTCATTCTATGTATATGCCTGCTTATTAGGGCTTTCACACACACCCCAAGCGGCATTATTACAAAGTCAGCTTAATTGCCCCCAACAAACTGGGTCCTCATTTTACCTACCTCGGAAGGATGGAAGGCTGAGTCAACCTTGAGCCTGGTGGGATGCGAAACTGCACTAATTGCAGGCAGCTGGTGTTACTTAAGGAGGCATTAGCCCACTGCTCCACCAAGGCTCTATTTCATTATATTGTATCCTATTATGACTGATGCTCATACTTTGATATGGTCAAGCATGATTAGTTAAGAAACCATAGTACTACTATTACTATTACCACTACTTCTATTGCTAGTACTATAAATAATTTATTGGAAAAATGTATTTCATTATTCACCAGAATCTTGAAAGAATTTAATCCACCACTGCATCTGTAGTATACTATCATTTCAGATTTATAGAAGTTCTATAAGAACTATATGCTGTATGTTCAAATAAATTTTATTTATGTTTCTGCCTTTCATGATTATGATGCCATTCAAATACCCTAGCTAAAGACCCTCTGAGATGGGTTTACATGGATGACTGACCCACACAATTCTTTGAGACCACATTTCCATTAAAATGAGAAAATTGTCTCAGTTTTCAATGTGCAGCTGAGAAAAGAGATTCTTTAATTTTTCAGTAGTGTAAACAAATTCAAGACATGGGATAGACATATAATAAGGAGCTATTTTTAAATAGAAGTTTTTGTTTCTTTTTGGAAGAAATATTTAGCTAGGTAACATCTTCTGACTTGAATATGGAGATACAGATTGACCACCACAGTGAGTAACTAACATCTCTGCCAAGACATTTTAGTTTCTAATCTATTGTCTTTCCACTCTACCAGCCTCCTGTACTACTCAAAATTCTTGCCTTCAGCTATATCCCTAAAATATATTACATGAAGCATTTTATTTTACTTGTTCTAAGAATCTATAGGTTAAGCAAGGTTAACCTGTGAATGTTAAATATGTTCCAGTTTACTGATCCTAGTTAAAAATATGTTGGTCTTTCTCAGAGCACTATAGATGAATAATGACATAATCCAAGTTAAAAAGGCAATAGGGCATATGTCTGAGCACGAATTATGATTATTTATAATCTGCTAGAAGATATCCCAGAATCTCCATGCCATTGTGCCATCTGATCTGCCACTTCTGAGCATACAGGAAACATTGTAATGCATATACCAAAGGTATGGGGTCTGCATCAAGTGGGACAATGCTCTTTTCATTAAGGCTTTTCCCTTTCCCTCCCATGAAAAACTACTGTTTTCCCACTAACATATATATAATATACATTGAATAAAATCGCATTAAGCACACGATAAATAGAATGGTTCCATTTTTTAAGCATTCTTGTAACTTTTGAATGAAATAAAACCTAATCCTCTTTGTTTTCATTTTGTTAGCTAATGATGGAAAATAATAATTTCAAGATTGAATGGAAATTAATTTTAATACGTTCTTTGTGAGCACGATCTACTTTCAAATTATAATTTAGTTGTCCTAAATTAGATGTAATGTTTTTAATAGCATAGTAGTAATGAAGATTTATTTATTTATTTTATTTATTCATCAGATTTATTGGCTGCCCATCTTACCATAGGGTAATAAATTTAAAAAATGCAATTAATCTATGAGCAAATTTAAAAAAAAGTACTACATTAAATTAGGCAATAATTTTCTAAATTAATTTTACCAATCTAAAATTGCTCCTTTAGGAGATGTCAGTGGCTTTTTTGAACAAAAGGAAAGTACAGCTATTAAAATTTTTGAATGTCCCTATGATAATGAACTAGAGTGACTCTTTAATAAATGGTGTTCCTCCATTCAATTCAAATCATCTCTATGATCAAAGATAGTTTGTTTATTTAATGGATTTATGTAATGAGATTATTTAATAGCTTGCCATGTTTGTTTTAATCAAAATAACATAATAATAATAATAATAATAATAATAATAACAACAACAACAACAACAACAACAACAACAACAACTTTCTTACAAAATTATTTTAGGAATAATTCTCTTAAACTTAACTTCTATACATTATATCAAGTCTAAGCTACTGGGCTTTATATAAATGCATTTCTATTATCATCAGTAAAAAAAATTCCTTATATTTAAGGAAAAATTAATACAAATAGTCAGTACAAATGTCAACTGCTAAATATTAGAATATAATGAAGAATAATTGTTTTATATTTGACTAAAATAAATGGAAATGGAAATGCATGATGTTTGAAAAAAATGATATTATAAAAAAATGACAAATGAAAAACTTAAATAACTGTTTTATACATATCAAAATAAGATTACGCTGAAGAAAAAGAAGAAAAAGAAGCATAGAAAAAAGTGAACTATACAAGTTATTTTTAAATTTGGCACTAAAAAAAGAAATTGAGATATACCCCAAGGTCATTCACTTGAGACTAGGTATTTGAAGTCAGTTGAGTTTTATGGCTATATAAATGTAACAGTTTTTGAAGCAAAGGGAATTTCTCTAAAGAATGTTGACAAGTGAAAGTTCATGTTTCACTATATTTATAGTGTCTATAATTTTATATAGTAGAATGACCTTTTGTATAAGAAGTGATACTAAAATTGATGGTCCTGATCTGACAGGCTTTAATGTGTGTATGCCACTGTGTTACTTACAGTGACAATTATAATTTAAATTTAAATTTAAATTTAAAAATAATGTTAAAAAGATGAAACATGCAGCCAATTTGAGAAACTCTAATATCATGTGCTTGGATTTCTCTGATTTTAATTATAGTCTTGGTTATCATGCTAAATTAATTAACTCATGCACTTGAATTGAGCAGTTTTAATTAACTTTTGTGCAGTGATATTAATTTTATTTATGTTCATATTATATTCTTAATAACAAAAATTATATGGGTGGGTGAATAAATGCATGAATAATAAATAGCAAATATGTAGATGTTTTCATAAAGATTGACAATGATAAAACTAAATGATAAGCTTGAAAATGTTTTGGATAAGAAAAATGTGTTAGCTTTGAATAAAGAGATAGCCAGATAGGAGCTAGACCAGCTTCCTAGCAACCACACTCCATACATTGTATCCCACAGTCTAGAATAACACGGTAAACATTTTGAGGGATATCAATTCAGAAATTCCAGAGTTGAAGATTGGACTCAGAAACTAAAAGGAGGAGGAGAATTATTCTAGCAAGAGAAATGTCCCAGTACAAATACTTCAATATTTTGCCAAGAATATTACATGGATGTGTCTATATTTACTTATTTAATTCCCTGTTGCATAGGATATTTTGGTACAACTGAAGAGGAACTTAAAATAATCCAGTAATAACATTTATATTTCAGATTACATTTTGCAATGAAGAAGATTGAAGAGCCAGTTTGATATAGTTGAGCTTGAATACTTCTATTTTATATATACCTAGTCAGATGGCTTGGAATTGCTACACCTTAGCTTATTTAGTGGTGTGTGTGTGTGTGTGTGTGTGTGTGTATGCATGTGCATGCACACGCACGCACACACACATGTTTGTGTGTGTGTAAAGAGAGAGTATATGTCTAAATTCATGACTTGTCACTAGAAGGGGAAAATGAATTTAGCTTAATAATTCTGAGAATAAATAGCATTATTTAGTGTTAAGAAGATAAAGTTAGGGTGAAGAAGTCACTAAGCATGAGTTTACTACCCCAATAATAACAATAATATTGTCTTTCTCACTAGATGCATTATTCTGGTACTTCAAAATTATATGGATCTTGTTCCTTATACTGTACATTGGCTATTCCAGGTAAACAATCCAAATTTTTTATCATGATATGAGTTCAAAGCTAATTTCTTTTTCTAGTGAAAATGATGTAGATGACAAGCAAAATTAATAACAATGTACCATCCAAATATAAAGTGCACACAACCAGGGTATATGCAGAAACTGATATGTTAATATTCATATTGAGGACAGTAAACAAAATATGTGGTGTTAATTAGTGATCAGCTGCTCAAGAGTTCCATTGCCCTGTAGAAAGAATAGAATAGAATAGAATAGAATAGAATAGAATAGAATAGAATAGAATAGAATAGAATAGAATAGAATAGAATAGAATAGAATAGAATAGAATAGAATAGAATAGAATAGAATAGAATAGAATAGAGCTGGAAGGGACCTTGGAGGTCTTCTAGTTCAGCCCCCTGCTCTATGAAGTGGTATATCAATCTATTGCTATTGCTATTTTCCCAGTTTGATAAGGAACCATTGATGATCACTTTTTAAGTAGATCCAGCTATAGATCCACTTACATATGCCTCTGTTTATACAACCAATGATTGTATTAGCTTTCTTCGACTGCCGCCACACACTGCTGGCTCATATTTAAAGGATCATCCACTAGGATTCCAAGGTCCCTCTCACAGTTACTGTTTTTGAGCCATGTTTTGCCTAATCTGTAGTTGTACATTTGGTTTTTCCTGCCTAAGTGTAAAACCTTGCTTTTCTACACATTAAATTTTATTGGATAGGGACCATTGTTGAAGTCTGTCAAGATCTTTTTGAATCCTGAGCTTGTCTTTTGAGGTATTGGCTATTCCTGCCAGCTTAGTGTTACCTGCAGATTTGATGAGTTCCTCTTCTATTCCCTCATCTAAGTCATTTATGAAGTTATTGAAGAGTTCTTGGCCTAAAAGAGAACCTTGTGGCACCCCACTGCTTACTTCCCTCCATGTAAATGTAGTACCATTAATGATGATTCATTGAGTTCAGTTTGTCAGCCAGTTACAAATCCATCTGGTGGTTATGTTATTTATCGCACATTTTTCTGGCTTACCAAAAAGTAGGTTGTGGTCTACTCCAGTGCTTTTTTTCTAAAAATAATAAAAAAAGGTGCCGGAACTCACAAACATTATACAACCCGTCTTGCCTACCCTATAAGGTTCCATCTAAAAAAGGTGCCGGAACTCCGTTCTGGGCGTTCTATGACAAAAAAAAGCCCTGCTCTACTCTGTCAAATGCCTTGCAGAAGTCTAAGTATACTATGTCCACAGCATTTTGCTGGTCTACTAATTTAGTCACTCTGTCAAAGAATTAAATAAGATTGGTTTGGCATGATCCGTTTTTAACAAAACCTACTAATTATACCTTTATTTGTTTCTAGATGTTCACAGATTTGGTTTGTGATTATTTTTTCCAGTATCTTTCCAGATATTGATGTTAGGCTGATTGGTGTATTTATTTTGCCCTTTATTGAAGATGGAAAACACATCAGCTCTTTTCCAATCCTTAGGTAATTCCCCAGTGTTCCAGGATTTTTGAAAGATATGGTACAATGGTTCCAAGATAACATCTGCCTGCTCCTTCAGAACTCTGGAATATAATCCATTAGGTCTTGGTGATTTATATTCAAGATCAGTTAGGTTTTTGATAGTTTGGGCTATAGTTTCTTTTTGCATGAAGACTGATACAAAGAATTAATTAAACAGCTCTGCTTTCTCTCTTACTGTTACTTCCTTGCCGTCTTCTCTTTTTAGTGGACCAGCTGTTTCCTTGACTTTTTTCTTGTTATCTATATATTGAAATAAACTTTTTAATTATGTTTGACTTTTGTTGCAAGTCTTTGTTCATTCTGAGCCTTAGCTTTCCTTACTTCATCTTTGCAGATTTGGGCTATCTGCTGATATTCTGCCTTAGTTATGTGTCCTTCTTTCCATTTTTTGTACTTGTCCTTTTTGACTTTCAGTTTATCAGAGAGATCTTTGTGCAACCATGCTGGTTTCTTCTTGTTTTTCTTTTTCAATGGTATTGTGCTTTGGGGCTTTTATGATCATATTTTTAAGAGTTTCCCATGCTTCTTGAGTTGTTTTCCCCTTTAGGATTTTCATCCATGGAATTTTTCTTAGGCGCTCTCTGAGTTTGTTAAAAAGTTTAAGACACTGGCTGTATTATGTTCTATTACTTGTTTTTACATTATATTGAATTTCAATATGATGCGGTCACTTTCACCCAAAGTTCCTGCAATTTCAATTTCCTCTATCACTACTTTATTATTTATTTATTTATTTATTTATTTATTTATTTATTTATTTATTTATTTATTTATGTATTTATTTATTTATTTATTTATTTATTTATTTATTTGATTTATATACCGCCCTTCTCCCGAAGGACTCAGGGCAGTGTACAGGGCAATAAGAATAAGAATACAGGATACAAGTGTTATGTATTCACATGTTAATGTAATGTTAAACATACTTTAATATATAAACCAACGGGCTGAGGTAAACCGCGGCAGCTTTTGACAGCTGTCAAAAGCTGCCGGAGAGAACTACGCAGGCGCTAACCGACTGACAGCTCTCGGCTGTCAAAGTCGCCGGCTACAGCGCACGCGCCACCAGATGACAGCTCCGAGCTGTCAAAACCAGCCCGACTCCGATTGGCAGAAGCGAGCGAAGCGGGAAACCAGCACAGCCCTGATTGGTCAGACATCTGACAGCTGCTAGTATAAATAGAGCGATGTTCTTCTGTTTGTTGCCTGGTTCTTAATAAAGTTAAGTTTGCTTAACTTTGCTGTCCTGCCTGCTCCTTCAAAGCAACAAGATTTAAAGTTAAATGATTGTGCCCAATGTAGTAAGTTAGTTAAAAATAATGTTAAAACCCCAAACCCATCAGACCAGGCCGGCTTGTTCGAATAGATAAGTTTTTAGATCACGCCGGAAGGAGTGAAGGTCGGGGGCCATCCGTAGTTCAGCCGGTAAGCAGTTCCAAAGGACTGGTGCGCCCACCGAGAATGCTCTCCCCCTGGGGGTCACCAGTCGACATTCTCTGACCGGTGGTACCCTGAGGAGGCCCTCTCTGTGGGAGCCTACAGGACGGAGGGAAGTTGACGCCGGCAGTAAGAATTAAGTCTAGTATAGCTTTCCAACTAGTTCCCTCCTCTACCTTTTGGTTGATAAAGTTTTCAGCTAGGTTGGTTAGGAATATATTTGATCTCCCTCCCACTTGCTGCAGAGTTTTTCTCCCAGTTGACATTAGGTTAGTTAATGTCTCCCATTACTGTGCTATACTTCCTGCATACATTTGTTAGTTGTTTAACAAAAAAATCATCTATTCCTTCTGCTTGGTGGGTTGGCCTGCAGTATATTCCTATATACTGCAGACATTCCTATAGTAATGTCATTCCTTTTTCCTTTTATATTGACTCATATGAATTCTACAAGGTTTTCATCATAGAATTTCTTCAGTATATTAAGGTGTAATTTATATGGCTCTGGAGAATTAAAATAATTTCAATCTAGAATTTCAGTCCTCACAATTGCCTGTTAGAATTTGTAAATATCACTAAACTAAAACAGGAATTGAGTCACTTTGAGATTGCTAGTATACATGAGAAATTTGTTATCTTTACTTAGCAATGGAGAGTATTCTTTTTGAATTTCTACTACTCTGATCACATTTGAAGAAGCCCTTAAAATCCTGCCTCAAGCTCAGCTCATTCTGACCTTTGAATTTCCTGAGTAAGTGTGTTAAGTTTCAGACTGCCTGACAGGCCATCCCTCTTTTCATTTCTTATATATGATTTTTTAAAAAGATTATTGCTAAACTTTGTGTACAATTTGATTCTTTTTTTACTTCTTCTACAATCAAATCTTACTTATTAAAATGCATTGTGTTGAAATCAGAAATATACATTCCATTATACTCAGATTTTAAAATCATGCTTCCCTTACTCTTAGCTTTTCTTAGCTTCAAAAATTCAAGTATTACCTGGTGAATATTTGGGTATGTTGCTTCAACCGCTTTCTCAATTAAATCCTCTCTATTAATTAGTATCAAGTCAGGAACAATTCACAATCTTGAGCTTTTCTCTATCTCTGAATTAGAATGTTGATAGCAACTCAAGTAAAAAATTACTTTGAGACATCATGCTTTTTAGAGTCCCATTCCAACAGAGTGTTTTTAACATTTCCCTTTAGAATTGATTATTTTTGTCTGCAATTACAATGTAATTGATGTTGTAGGAAAATTAATAACTGTAGTAAATAACAGCAATAACTCCTTTATTCTTCCTTTAGAATGGAAGAGGGTGGAATAGAGAATAAATGGTCTGCCACATGTTACTGAACTATTACTCCCAGAAACCCTTGAGTACTGTACCTGAACATCTGGAAATCCTTCCTCTTAACTAAGTGTAAACCATCATAAGAGCCTTGGTGGAGCAGTGGGCTAATGCCTCCTTAAGTAACACCAGCTGCCTGCAATTAGTGCAGGTTCGCATCCCACCAGGCTCAAGGTTGACTCAGCCTTCCATCCTTCCGAGGTAGGTAAAATGAGGACCCAGATTGTTGGGGGCAATTAAGCTGACTTTGTAATAATGCCACTGGGGTGTGTGTGAAAGCCCTAATAAGCAGGCATATACATAGAATGAAGGCTACTGCTAAGCTTGTAAGCCGCCCTGAGTCTTCAGAGAAGGGTGGGATATAAATGGAATTAAAATAAAAATAAATAAATAAATAAATAAGCAAAAAATAGCAACAGAAAAAATGAGTATCACCATAAACAATAAAAAGAACAATTCTGATACTACCATCAATAGACTTTCATTTGCATAGACTATATGGTATGAAATAGAACAGTTCTAGTTATAATATAAAGAATAAGGAAAAGGGATAAGTGTTAGTAAGAAGTATTGAATACAATGTCCTATCTTTTCAGGGGGGGGTTATGTCATACTGCTGCAGCCATCATTTCTCTTACTTGTGAATTCCATGTTGTTGTACTCCCAATTATATTTGTCATTATTTCTGTTGCTTGAGTAGTGTTGTTTATGCTCATTACCATTATTCATACTGCTATGGTGATCCTGTCATTACAGTTACTATGTCTTGCATGCTATACCCAGTAATCAGTCTAGCTGATATATATTGACCTGCCATTCTGATTGCCCCATGCAAAATCCTGATACATCTGATACATCATCCATGTCATGTTGTATGGTGTCTTTTCTGCTGGATTTATCACAAATTGAATTTGGCTTGGCATCATGTAATTCTTCTTCTTGTAACTGACAGCCAGATGTTTCCCATCTGTTGCATTTGATATATTGCTTTATTTGCATGATTGCATGCAATGTTCTACTGCTGTTGTTGTGTAGATAAATGTCTGATTATATGTCCAAAAAAAGAGAAATAGGGAGAATCTGTAATATATACATTAAGGGAATGCAAACCCTGTGAAAGATATGTTTTAAATACAGTAGAAGAAATATAAGACAAAGTGATTGTTCATGCACACGCACGTGCTAACAGCTGTACAAGCCTGAAAAATGATGTGCTTGCTTCAAAAATTAAAAAGAGGCATTCTGTATGCATTCCCTTATCACCCCTTTTGAAATATTTTCATAGCACTACCACGAATTATAATAATTCTGCCCTAATTCTATATTAGTTTCCCAAATGATCACTGAAAAATATCACTCATACCAGCTATACCTAGCTGCCAAAGTTATGTCTTATAGTGACTTCTAACTATAGGTAAATGCTTTTCAATCAAAAAGGCCAGGCTACTAAGGTGAGATCTATCTAGACTCTATCCAAGCAGAACTAAATGTACTGTAAATATGGAGAAAATGCATTTTGGTCCCAATTTGTAGGAAAATAACTAAAAGTCTGTTTCCCTGAAAAGGTCTTAAACCCTAGGGAAGCCCACTCAATGTCCTGGGGTGATAGCCAAATGTTACCCTAGGTTCTGCCTTGGTTTACCTTTTCCAATAAGCAACTGAGTTGGAAGATCATTTAAAAACAATTTATTAGTTAAAGAGGGATCTCCCTATGAAAAGGCAGAACCTCAAGACCCATCTTACATGCCCTTTTATAGTTAAGACATCAAAGAAAATGCAAGAGAAAAGATGATTGGACAGGACAAAAGTAACTTCCCATTTGCATAGACAATTAGTTACACGTAGTCAAATACGTTAGATATTTGTACCCCATAATATCTCATATATTCATTAAAATGAAGTGTGACCACAGAAGGGGCATAAATTAGGATATTAATAGGCAAAAAAGTTGCCTTTCATGCTGGTTGACAACTGCAAATAGGCTTTGTCGAATATGGGTTTCAAAACATTCTTTAAAGGCAAAACTGTCCAAAACTTAAGAATGATAGTGGAATACATATGTATTAATCTTGCTGGTTCATCTTCAAAGTAAAACATTCCTGAATTGAAGGTCTGTATCATGTGTTGTTCCAGATGCAGCAAGTGAGACTGCAAAAGAAGGCTGTAGTAGATGCTGTTTTGACAATTATTCATCACTCAGCATGGTACGTTTTCAGTGAAATGATAATCGGCGCAGACCTTGCCAGGCATGCCGGTCCCGGAGCCTCCCGGCACCCGCATGTCCTACAAGCCCCTGGGGCCAGCTCATTCCCCTTCTACCAGCATGGCCAGCTCGGGGCAGTACCGACATCTGATTAATGACTACAGACCCCCCTCTCTAGGCTACACGCAAGGAGGGCAGATCACCGGCAGCAATCAAATCCCTCAGAGCAAATATGCAGAACTCCTGACCATCATAGAAGAATTAGGGAAAGAAATCAGACCTACCTATGCCGGAAGCAAAAGTGCCATGGAAAGGCTAAAACGAGGCATCATCCATGCCAGAGGACTGGTACGGGAATGTTTAGCAGAGACTGAGAGAAATGCAAGATCCTAAGATCCGGCTTCCCCACCCCCCCACCCTTCAGCCCCCTGCCTCCAAGAGAGACCCCGTTTTCCTCTGGAAATGGGCAGAGCCACCTTCAAACTGGCAGCACTGTGTGTCCTCTTCCTGGTTTGGGATATTGTTCTTTTCAAGAATGGATCTGCATGTCCGGTTGAATTCCTGCTCCCGCTCAGATGTTTCTTTCTGTCCTCTCACAAATGACTTTTGACCCTTGGCTTCAGCAGGCAGCCAGCCAGCCTGGATCAATCCTTTCAAAGCCACCCCTTGGGATGAATGGAAATTATTGTTGTTGTTTTTTCCTTTTTCAACCCAAATTCTGCTCCTAATCGGGAACAGGCTTTTCTTGCACCCAACATCCCCTCTCAACTTCTGCGGTCGCTCTCCAGACTCACGTCCTCTTTTAAGATCGTTTTCCAGTCTGCATTCAGGGCTGGTTGAGGGATCCTCTGCAGCTTTCCAGAGATCCCTCGCTGAAATAAAGCTGGACAGATTTCCCTAATCGAAATCCCCCTGTGTTACTGATGTCTTTCTGTACAATGCATCAAATAGTTTTGCGTGCCTGGGAGGGCAGGACCATACCATTATGTGGATGAGCTTGTGGGCATCCGCAAAACAAAGCAAAAAACCAGAATTCTTTACAATGCATCAAGGTGAATGCTTAGCATTTGCAGGGTTAGCCTCTTTAGGGAAAGAAAAAGTTGCCTTAATCACCCCAGATTAACTTGCCTTTCAGCCCAACCATTTCAGGAACTCGAAGGAGTTGCCATCTGCCCTTCAAAGCAGTATAATCATCTCGAGCGGTATACTTTTGGCGCACAAACCGTAAATGGTATCCTTCAAAATGTCCCTTTCTTTGCATGAGTTTCCCACAGCCATCCCCCCCACCAAAAAAAACCCCACACACACCTTCCTCCCAAGCTGAAAGCCAATTCAGCCTCAGATTAACAATTCTCCCTTCCCTGGATTTAAACTGCAACTTTGCCTCTTTGTATGTATTTATTACTTGACGTAATAAAGCTTATTTTCAGTGAAATGATAATCCAGACACTCTTGTGTTCAGACATTCAATAAAAGAGAATTGGTATGCAAAAGATCATTGACTTGAGGGGTGCAGACGATAATGTGCTGGGACATTTTTTTGTACATGCAAGAAAAGTGCCTTTAATCAATGCCAAAGCATCCACTCTGCTGGAGCTGATTGACTGGTCTGAAGGTGTATATGAGCCATCTTTGACGTGTAAACTGATTACAGCAGAAATAAAGAAGTTCATTGACGAACCGATAAAAGTACCATAGTGGCCCTGTCATGCCCAATCAATAGAGAGATGTGTGAAACAGATCACAGAGGCAGCAAGCAGAGTGTATACATGAGAAACATGAGGGTTATATCAGAGGCCAAGAAGCAAGTCGGCAGCTGATGTTGAAGAACCAATCAAAAGAAGATTTGATGAAACTCACTTAAACATTTTTGTAACTCAGATAATTGCTTTCTGATGTTAGTTTATGATTGCATGGATTATTTTTGCTTAGCTAGATAAGATTCATGTAGAATTCTAGTATAAAGTGTAATTTTGACAAGATAACGTTAACAGTATTTGGGTTACAAGAGACTTTTGTGGAGTATATGATCAGATGTGAATTTACCAAGCTAAATGTTGTGCAATTGCAAAAATAACAGCAGATTTTAATTCTTGGTGTAAAAACACATATTTTTAGAACCCCTCACTAAAAAAACCTGGAAAAAAATTTTTTTACCCCATTAAATGACATACCGTACATCTCAGGTCCATGTCATGTGTCCCTCAGGGGGCAGAATGAAAAACCTTGCTGACTAAATCTCCAGAGTATGGATTGAATCTCTGCTTGACAAAACAGAACGCTTCTGGTTGAGCTCCTAGATGGTGTGTAGGAGCGACCCATTGTCCTTTCCCTCTTCCTCTTCTTGTGAATGGGGGAACAACAACAACAACCTTGATAATACATTCTTTTCTTGAAGGAAGAAATCTTGAACTTTTGCCAGAACAATTAGCCTGATAAAATCATTTCAGACTTCATAAAATGTTCCAACTCCTTCTCCGCAATTTTTGGTGACTTTTTTTAGATATCAAGGTTTTAGTTTCTACTAGTCACACTTGTCACTGTGCCAGACCTCCCATTAACTGGATAGCTGGATATCTACAGCTTCTCCTCTCCCTTTGAGCCTTGGGACCCAGTCTCTGGAGACTTTATTACCTGTCTGTGATTCAAGGGACATCCTGGTGGTAGTTGCCCCTTTTTCTAAAATAGCTTATTTGATTTCCTTTCATCACTTCCTTTGGTATCCTGAGATAGCTCAACTGTTTGTTCACCAAATTTACTGGAATCATGTTGACATTTATTGCAAAAACTCCACATTATTTAATTTTAAGGACTATTTTATCTCCAAGATGAGAACTTGTGCTCAGGTGAGAACTTCTTTTAACCATATCCCTTATGTGCATTGCCAAAGATGGCATTCTTTCAATAATTAAAGAGAGTTGTTCAGGCAGAATGGAATTTTCTCAGGCTCTGATAATATATTTATATATTTATATCATGAGAACTTCTGGTATAATTTATTTCTTCTTGTGTTTAACAAACTGTAATACTGCCTGGTCTGAAAGGAAATAGTGAGATGGATGACATATAGTTTATCTATAGTTAAAAGAGAAAATATGTCCCAAAAGAAGGCACTAAAAAAGCATTAGGCAAATAATATGTGAATAGGTCCCTCACTTTAATTTGCCTTTTTTATTTATTTAAGACTATTACAATTTAGGTAGCTGGAGATAAACATCACAAATAGAATTTTGTCACCTGGGAAAATTTCAAAAGGACTCAAATATAATAGTTTTCGGCTAAAGAAATTGCTAAACTTTCATTTATGCATGCCATTACCAGAAACCTTAATATTATACAAATTCCCAAGGCTTAAAAACTGTTCTACTAGAAGTTGTCAGTAAAATCCATTTGTTATATTAGCTCCCATGATAGCAAGCTTTCTCATTAAGGCACACATCATTCATTCATTCATGCATATTAACCTTTTTATGAATGTGAAAGAGCTTTGCAAATAATCCATCTACTTTAAATAGAATTTTTAATTTAAATAAAATAGATGCTGGTGGCTATGTAAAGTTTTCTATTATATTTTATATTTAAGGTTACATATTATATTTAAGATTTTACATTTTTTTAATTTTGTTTGCATTCTTTTTTTGGTCTATAAAACAAAATTACCTCTTAGCTATTTGCTGAGCAATTTGCTGTTGTGATAATACTGGGAACTTTGGGAAGAGAGTCATGCTAGAATTTTCACAGAAATGTTTATGTCTTGGACTTCTGTAGTGGCCAAGAAAGAAACTAGTCAATAGAAGCAGTGGTTTCAGGAACTCCTTTGGCCCTTGCTAAATCCTGCTCAGAAAATAAAAGCCTGATGGATTTAGAAGTTCTAAAGTTGTAAAAGAAATTCACAAAGGATATTTTAAGAATAATATAGAGACATTATCTAATTCAAGTTGTTTTATCACAGAGTGCAATAATGTTTGGGGTATATTGAGATACTTTTTTCTCAGTTCAAACTTTTCATAGAAAACAGGATATATAATGTTTGAATAGTATTTATGATTGAGAAAAAATACATCAAGATAGTTCTATTAAACATTCTGTATATTAAGGAATTTCCCATAGAAGCAATATTTATAATATTTCTGTTCAAGAAATATTAGCACGTAAAAATGCAAGTAGAAAAATAGGGACCACTACGGTGGGAAGGTAACAGCATTCCGTGCGCCTTTGGCATCTAGTCATGCCTGCCACATGACCACGGAGACGTCCTCGAACAAGCGCTGGCTCTTCGGCTTTGAAACGGAGATGAGCACCGGCCCCTAGAGTCAGAAACAACTAGCACACATGTGCGGGGGAACCTTTACATTTACCTATGGAATGTGAATGACTCAAACTAGGCTACCAATGAGTGCCTTTTGTCTGATGAACTAGACCTGAGTAATACTCATCAACTAAGAATCACCATTGGGTATGACTCATTTATAAGCACATTCTTATTTTAACAGATGAAACTCAACATAGACACAGAATGATTCAGCAGAAAAATGTTTTGAGCTTCCCCATAATTTTCACATAAAGTGTAGCTATTCAGTTTTGAAGTAATGAATATATATCACTCAATTATTGAATGGTTAATAAATATAACATTTCTACCAAATAAGATAATTTAAGATGAAATTACAAGGTTTTGTATAGATTAAATAGTTACTGAATGATAAGTTCTCTTAAATGATTAAAAATATAAATTCCCTTGACTGTCTGAAGATACACTTCAGAAACTTCATTATGCATTGGCATAGCATATCAAGGATGTTACAATCAGAAATAAATCTTGGAAGAGCTAGAAAAGTGATAGAATTTTTTTTAAAATTTCTATGCATTGCCATCATGAAAATGTGGATGTCTAAGAAACAAATTAAGCACCTGCTTTTAATAGAATTAGTGCTGAAAATGATTATTTGTTCTTCAAAAGAACTGCAATTAAAATGTATTAGGACTAGTTCTTTGATGCATACACTGGGTCCCACCTGAGAAAGTAATTCAAGAGTTTTCTCTATATTGCTTTTAATTTTATTCCTTCATACATTAACTATGTTAAATTAACATATTAAAAAGTAATTCAGGTTTTAAATGCTGGGAAATTCAAATGTAAATGATGCTATATATATAACAATAAAATGTGCCTTATTGCATGAATTTTTCTTCATGTGTTTAACATGTATATTTTAAGTCAAGTTGTGAATTTTAATTTATGTATTTGTCAGTATATCTATATATCATCTAATATAGTTAATAATCTCATTATGATTAAACTTTGCACCTGATTCCCACCTTTCTATAGTTTAATATTTTTAAGGTATGCAGAGCTATATTGTTTTGGATCTCCAGCAAGTCCTTGGGATTATTATGGGATTTTTAAATTCCCATCTAAAAATAGGGAAGTAAAATGGGGTAGTCAAATGAAATTGTGTATTTGTTTGTTTATTTATTTTTATTTTTATGCCGCCTTTATTATTTTTATGGATATATGACTGTTGAGTGAATGTTGAATAAAATCTCAATTTCATTAGTCAACAAATCTTATGCTCCAGTTGTATTCATATCCTCTTTTTTAAATAAAAAATTCCTGTTGCAATAACAATTATGACAACATTAATACCTTTTACAACCTTCCTGATTTGTCAGCTCCTATTTAAAATCACTGGAGCATCCATATGGCTTTTCAACTTTAAAGATGTTTCAATGAGAGTACTGAAAGGAAATGAAGCAGTAATCAAAACAGAACATGGTATTTCAAGAAATGGAAAATAATTATAGTTACACTACTGAAATAATTAAAAACACACACAAACCCAAAAGCTCATCAGAAGCAATCTGGCAGTCAGTTAATATACCAGATGTAGACTCAAATATCAAGTTAAACGACAACAAAAATTCACCTATTGGCAAAAGATAAAAATTGAGACCGTTGTCATACAGAAGAGATTTTCAGATTGGGAGATCTGGAAAAGTAGCATAATGATGTTTTATGTTTGGGTGTAGTTGAATGGAGGTCACCTTTTAATTATTTTATTTCTTTTAATTATTTTGTTCAGTTTGGTTATTTATTTCTGCAGGTTTTGCTTTGTTCTGTTTTATTGTGTTACACAGAGCCTCACTGTTTGAGTTAGGCAGTCTTATAAATGCTATAAATGCATATATAAAAACATTCACACATACTACTCAATCAATGGTTAATTATAATTAACTTGCATCTAACACAGATTAATAATTTGTCCCAACTAAGTAGCTGTCCATGCACAAAACTGAATATTCACTTTATTATCAGGAAATATTTTTAATTCCCAAGATCTTAGGATGGTTAATAGCCATCCTAAAAAAGGCCATATAATAAATGATAGGAAAGTTTTACAAATCTATCTTCAATAGAGTGGACAATATCACCCATGAAAGCATCCGAGAGCATCCTGTATTCAAAATTATATCACTTTATGATCTAATCACATTATAACAAGTTTAAGATAATATAGTAAAGCTTATGAGACTTAAAATAAAAGCTCTGATCTTTGCTAAATTACACCATATTCTTATAAATGACCGCCTCTGTTAGATAAATGAACATTGATAACTATAAAAAGTATATTTCTAATATGCAATAATCTCTATAGTAAAACTGAATTGTGCTAAGCTTGGGTTTTGGTCTCATAATTGCATAATAATATAGTGATATCCCAGTCTAACAATTTTTTATTGAAGTAATTATTTTTATGACCTTTACAAGAACATAGTATAATTTAATCACATTTTTAATCAGAATTAATTTTGCAAATAACAATTGTGTGTATAGCAATGAGTGTACAGATGTCAAACTGTAAAAGTGCTAAAAGCATTGGTTAATGGAATTGCCTGGGATATAGCTAAAATGTTAGACAGAGGTTTATTGAAATGTAAGAATATATAGTATTACAGACATGTTGCTATATGTTCACATTTGGGAACTTAGACAATATTTTTTTTAAAAAAAATGTCTATCATTTTTGATGTGTAAATGTTGCTTTGAAAATAGCAGTTTAATTTTTTTAATCTGACTATTATTTCTAAACAATTTCCAGGGTGGGGTATTTATAACCTTAAATACATCCTACCGTAGTTTCCGGCATATAAGACTACTTTTTAACCCATGAAAATCTTCTCAAAAGTCAGGGGTCGTCTTATACGCCGGGTGCTGAAAATTTAGGGACAGGGCTGGCTGGAAAACCTGGAGTGGATCTCCCATTTAGTCTGCGCAGGGAAAGCGGGACCAATTGGAGAAGAAGCTGCAGTCTGTGATTTTTTACAGGCTGGGGTCTGGGCGTCTTTCCTTCTAAAGTTGAAGAGCAGCTGTAGTATATCCCAACTTGAAAGGCAGGTGGGGAAGGCAGCAGCCAGAGCAGCGGCTTAGCTCTAAGGACACATTTGACTCAGGAACTGGGCGGGCTGGCTGGAAAACCTGGAGCGGATCTCCCATTTGGTC
This sequence comes from Vipera ursinii, assembly GCF_947247035.1. Lineage (NCBI taxonomy): Eukaryota > Metazoa > Chordata > Lepidosauria > Squamata > Viperidae > Vipera > Vipera ursinii. The sequence continues at coordinate 16,210,722 of NC_139521.1, forward strand.
TTTTTTTTAAAAATCCCATTTATATCCTGCCCTTCTCCGAAGACTCAGGGTGGCTTACAATTTAAAGCACAAATCAATGTGCTTAGCAATAGCCTTCATTCTGTGTATATGCCTGTTTATTAGGGCTTTCACTCCCCCCCCCCCAAGCAGCATTATTACAAAGTCAGCTTATTGCCCCCAACAATCTGGATCCTCATTTTACCTACCTTGAAAGGATGGAAAGCTGAGTCAACCTTGAGCCTGGTGGGATGCGAACCTGTACTAATTGCAGGCAGCTGGTTTTACTTAAGGCTCTGCGCAGGGAAAGCTTTAGAGTGAATTAGGAAAAGTGAATTAGGAAAATAGGGAACGGTTGCTGGAATTGGGTATGTGTAGCTTAACGAAGAGAAGGGTGAGGAGTGACATGATAGCAGTGATATCTCAGGGGCTGCCACAAAGCAGAGGGAGCCAAACTATTCTCCAAAGCACCTGAAAGCAGGACAAGAAGCAATGGATGGAAACTAGTCAAGGAGAGAAGCAACCTAGAACTAAGGAGAAACTTCCTGACAGTTAGAACAATTAACCAGTGGAACAACCTGCCTCCAGAGGTGGTGAATGCTCCAACACTGGAAGTTTTTAAGAAGAGACTGGACAGCCATTTGTCTGAAATGGTATAGGGTTTCCTGCCTTAGCAGGGGGTTGGACTAGATGACCTCCAAGGTCCCCTCCAACTTCTTCCTCCTCCTCCTCCTCCTCCTCCTCCTCCTCCTCCTCTTCTTCTTCTTCTTCTTCTTCTTCTTCTTCTTCTTCTTCTTCTTCTTCTTCTTCTTCTTCTTCTTCTTCTTCTTGTTTAATCCACTTGCACTGTTTTATGTTTACATGTTTGATGACAAACAGCCTTATGTTTATAAGTGACAGTTTTCCTACTAAGCACCTGCATGTCATAAGCATTTGAATTAAAATTACCATATTAAAATCAAATCTGATGTTTTTTAATTTTTATTTGGTGTGTGTTGGAAGAGGGGTAGTCTTATACGGCGAGTATAGCCCAAACCCTATAATTTAACAGGAAATGTAGGGGGTCATCTTATACACCCAGTCGTCTTATACACTGGAAAATACAGTATTTCCTATCCATGCTTTTGGAAAGTAATCTATTTAAATGTCTTTACTTGGCAGAGACTCCAAATTTCATGCCCTTAATGTAAAATTAAACCTTGACATGTGGGTTTGATGCTAAGCATTTCGAGTAGACTCTTAGAATTATCTGCTTTCCTTCACAGCAGGTGAGTAATATATACTGATCCAGAATGCTGATTTTAGTCAAACATGCTGCACATTAACTTTGAGACAGGTATTTAATAATGCCCATAATTTCTCTGCTTACCACTGTTGCATGCTGTTTCAAACAGTTATTTAATTAATTGATTAATGAACACAACTAATTTGCCCCATCCCAATTTATGTATACACTTACACAATGACAGTAGCTCTGAGTGAAGAAAATGATCTTGCTTATTATAGAGAACGTGTACATAACAATTTGAAAATTTAGACCTAAACTGTGATGCTTATTCTCTTCAGCTACCTATCTCATTATCCACATTATGTTTCTTCTTGATTTTTCTGAGATTATATCTAATAAAAAGTTCTTTATTAAAAAAAAATTCCAAAATTTTATGCTATATATTTCCATTAATTTGTTTCTTTTACATGTCCGCTATATGCGATAAAATGCTTCCTCTGTTTCATGTCATTTCTAATATTTTTACTCTATAATTTGCTTAATTTAGATTTTATAAATGACTATCTCTGTATCATATTAAAGTGTAAGATGTTTGAAATTCCCCAAAGAGAAAACCCCTTTGCTGAGCAAATGATGCCATCCAGGAAGAGAATAACTCAGGAACTAGTGGCTACCTTAAGTGGTGAAGCCCTGCAAACCATACCTAGAGAATATCAGGATTTGGCTGAGGGTTTCAGTGAGAGGAATTTGGAGGAGCTGCCCTCCCATCAACCCACAAATTGTGCCATTGAAATCATTCCAGGGGCCAAACAACCAAAACCAAAGCTGTACTTGATGACCCCCAGGGAGTTGAATGAACTGTGCCAGTTCATTGATGAAAACCTGGCCCATGGATTTATACAGTCAGCCAGCCCCCAGATGGCCAACCCTGTGCTATTCAGAGAAAAGAAAGATGGCTTTCTTTGCCTCTGCATGAATTATAGAGGTTTGAATGCAGTGTGCATGGAAATCGAGGAGGGTGAGTGGAAGACTTCTTTCAACTGCCCCCTTGGCTGCTTCCAATTTAAAGTAGTCCCTTTTGGCTTGCAAGGGGCCCCTGTGGTGTTTTTTGCAGCTGAGCAACGAGGTGCTCCATGATCACCTATATAAACGGGTTTTGGTGTACCTGGACGATATCTTCATCTACACTGAAATGAAGGCAGAACATGTAAAATTGGTCAAGGCAGTCCTGAATAAACTCTGAGCAGCCAAGCTTTATGCAAAATTATCAAAATGTGAGTTCCACAAAGAGAAAATTGACTACCTAGGCTACCGAATTTCATATGAAGTGGTGGAGAGGGACCCAGAGAAGATCTGCACTGTTTTGGAATGGTTGGCCCCCTGTAGCAGAAAGCAGCTACAGAGCTTCCTGGGGTTTGCAAATTTCTACCTGCAATTCATCCCTTCTTTCACCCAGATTGCCCTACCTATCAGAAACCTGCTAAAGACAGAAGGGGTGGATAATAATAATAATAATAATAATAATAATAATAATAATAATAATAATAATAATAATAATAATAATAATAATAATAATTTGGAAGGGACCTTGGAGGTCATCTAGTCCAACCCCTGCTAAGGCAGGAAACCCTATACCATTTCAGACATGTCTAGTCTCTTCTTAAAAACTTCCAGTGTTGGAGCTGAAACCCAGCCAGCCTCTCAAATGGACAATGGTGTGTCAAGCAGTGCTTGAAAAGCTAAAAAGGCTTTTCTCAGCAGAGCCAATTTTAAAAGACCTGGATGAAGAGAAGGGGTTTGTGATTCAAGCGGATGCAAGCAATGTAGCCATGGGCGCAGTGCTGCTCCAAGAAAACAAGAAAGGCCAACTATAACCATGTGCTTACACCTCTAAAAAATGATCAGAAACTGAACAGTGCTGGGCAATTGGGAGAACAAAGCTTATGCAGTGCACTGGGCCCTCCTTACCCGGAGGCACTTCTTGGAAGGGGGCAAAATCCTTTTCCAAGTATGGACTGACCATAAAAACTTAGAGGTTCTCAAAACACCTAGAAAATTGTTGCCTAAGCAAGCACGGTGGGCCCAATACTGATTCAATTTCACTCTCCACTACTTGCTGGGAGAGGGGGAAGAATTTCTTAGCTGAAGCCTTATCCAGAATGCCACAGTACAACAGCTGCAAAGCTGATGAGGTAAAGCCTTTATTATCAACATAATAACTAGCAGCCAAAGTGGTCACAAGGTCACAGAAGAGAATCCCCACACGACTGGACAATGCTGCCTCAACTGCATTCAAACAAACTTTAGAGAAAGACGAGTTGTTTTTAAAACAGAAAAAATCTCTGCTCGATGCAGGATAGACTTGCATGGGTGGGGGGAAAACTGTATGTCCCTGCCATGCAAAGATTAAGAACTACTGTATGTACGTTTCCCATGATTCAAAACTCACTGAGCACTTTGGATCTGTGAAGACCTACACCTGATAAAAAGGCACTTCTGGTGGCCATTGTTGAAGAAAGACACTGAAAGTTATGTGGCTAGCTGCCCTACTTGCGCTGCAGCAAAACGAAGGCAAGGAAACCCCTCTGTCTTTTGCAGCCAGTAGCGAGCCCTTCAGCAACCTGGAGAGATTTCTGTGGACCTTATGGTGGGAATGCTGGAGAGTTCGGGAAATACAGTTATTTGGGTCATAATTGACTTATTCTCAAAACAAGACCATTTCATTCCATGCCAAAAGATCCCAACTGCTAAAACCTTAGCTAAAATGTTCCTCCAGCATATTTATCATTTGCATGAAGCCCCTCAGATGGAGGTGTACAATTTATTTCAAAGTTCCGGAAGGCCTTTTTGGACCTATTGCTCGCAGAACAAAGCTTGAATTCTAGTAACCATCCTCAAATGAATAGGGCAGGGGTGTCAAACTCAATTTCATTGAGGGCTGCATCAGCATTGCAGTTGCCCTCAGGGGGCCGGGTGGGTACGGCCAGGGTGGGCGTGGCCTACTGGGTGGGCGTGGCTAGAGTGTATATGGCCTACTGGGTAGGCATGGCCAGCTCTACATCGTTCGCATCAAGGGTGCCTATGGGGGCCTGGGCAGGAGTGGGACAGATCTGAGGGTCTCTGGGACAGGGCCAAGGCATTGGGGGCCATTCCCTCACTGTTTCCAGGATGGCTTCACGGGCCACAAGAAACCACTTCGTGGGTCACATCTGGCCCCCGGGCCTTGTGTTTGACATGTCTGGAATAGGGGGACAACATGAATGAACTCAATTCTGAAGAAGTACCTTAGATGCTTCATTAATTACCAGCAAGACAATTGGACCAATCTCTTGCCATTTGTTGAAGTGGAATATAACAATGCTTCTCACTCCAGCAAAGCATACACCCCCTTTCAAGTTGCCACAGGGCAGGTGTTCAAACCCATGCCCAAATTACCTACCAGTGAGCCCACCATCCCTTCCCTTAAGGAATGGACAAGTCAGTTGCAAAACACCTGGCCAATAGTCAGAAAAGCTCTAGATGAACCCATGGATGATTATAAAGGTCAAGCAGATAAAAGGAGACAGGAACCCAAACCTTTTTGCATTGAAGACGAAGTCTATTTATCCACTAGATTCCTGCAATCACTGCAACCTTTGAAGAAGTTAGGGCCCAAATTCATAGGTCCCTTTCCAATCAAACGCATCATAAAACCAGTTACTATGGAACTGGAGCTCCCCAAGACTTTAAGGCAGATCCATCCTGTATTTCGTTGTAGCTTTCTGAAATCATAGATAGGGCCAACAGCACCTCCTACACCACAGCCCACTATGGTAGAAGGTGAACAACATTCTGAGATCAAAGCAATCCTGTATTCACATAAGCACCATGGGGCTATCCAATATTTCATAGCCTAGAAAGATTTGCCAGCTTCCCAAAATGAACGGGTTAACATAAAGCATGGTAAAGCCTCAGGGCTACTTAAATGCTTCCATGAATGTTATCTTGATGAACCTTGCTGACTGCCTATTTTTATTTATTTTCCTTTTTTCTTATTTTCTCGCTCCTGCAGATGGATCTTCCATTTTTTTTAGGGTGGGCACCATGTCAGACTCTCATTTAGAAAAAAAAGCATATAATAGATGAGGGCCTGACACAAAGTGAAAGTGTGTATATAACAGAAATTTGACAGATCTAGACAGTAGATTAAAGTGCATAGACATCGCATGGACAACTAAGGAATGTATTGTAAAGCCATGATTTTTCTAATTATGGCATGTGGTTGTGAAGGCTGAATAAAAAAAACTTAATTCCTTTGAACAGTGGTACAAGAGAAATTGAGAACATTTTGGACCACAAGAAGAACAAACAAGAGTCACTGGGATTTTGCCCAAGTTGCTGGCAGTTGGGCACCATATACGTTTAATAAATTAGTATTATTAAATATTTCAATGCTAGATGTAATTAAATTTCATCACGTAACTGGTAAAATGACTTATATGAGCTCTCTGAGTGAGAGATGTGTCTGAATTACTGAACTAAGGGACAACATTGTTCAGTTTTGTACTTGATATCTTCAGTTCCTCAAGAGCAGCCATTTGCAGCTGATTCAAAGATCCCAATTTTAGCAGTGAAACACTTAAATAGATGTCTAAAGGATCCAGAATAAAAATATAAATTGAGATGTGTTCTTCCCTGTTTCTCGTCTGAGGACTGATATGTCTTACCTATTCTGTTCCAGCCTATGACCGGCCCTGTTTGAGTGTCAGGGACAACCCCTTTTTATAGTCAACAGGCTGGAAAAACCCAACCAAATTTATTTACAAAGAAATCAAAAGTTCAAACAAGAGTTAAACCAAAAGTTCAAACAAGAGTTAAACAGGAATAACAGACCAGGACTGTAGCAGAAGATCTTCAAACAGTTGCCTTCAGCAACCAGCACCTCCCACGCCTTCCCCTTTTATCAGCAGTCCCAAGGCATGGCTTCTCACTGCCTTCTCCTCCTCTCACCGGGTTGCCTTTCTCTGTTCTACTCTGCTGGAATGGCTCCTGCTCCTAGGATCCCTGAATAGATCCTGCTGTGAATCATCTATGTCCAATACCTCATGCTCACACGGCTGAGTCTGATGAGGAACATGATGGGAGGGGCCAGGCTGAGAGTCATGCAATGCATCAGAGCCTCCCTCTGACACCAAAGGCTCTCCAGACCCCTCCTCCTCCTCCTCAGAATCATCAGACTCAGCTCCTGGTATCACAGGCTGACGCTGAATCACAACATTATCTGCTATTGCTTGCACAAATTTTTTGGCACTGGATTCTGAAGAGGTTATGGTGGGTTCTGGGGATGGTGACAAAGTATAAAATCTTCTGTGCTAGCTATTTGCTTTGCACCTTAACATTTCCAAAGTCCCATCAACTAACATACAATGTTGGAATGAACTTTTCTAAATTTCCCAGGTTGCCTTGTCACACTCAGTTCATTTCCAGTTCATCAGCATGTGGTCAGTCAGAGTGAAAATATTCAATTCATTATCTCTAGCAAATAATTGAATAAGTATTCACAAACTACACTTATCTTGTTTCAATTTCTGCATCTTTAATTTATTGTTGGTCTTGTAAATGAATTGTGAAATGCAGTTCTTTGCAAGAAATTTTGGTACTGGATCATTACCTTTAATGAGGGACATACAGTATTTATTTGGTTACTTTTTTAGAAGTCTAAGAATAAAAGTGTGACCTATAGGAAATTCTGCTTGATGATCGGCCATAAACAATGTCACTGATTTATGAAAGCCAGGAATTGATCTTAGGCTTCTTTGAAATTCTATAGCACATTCTCATGAGAGGAGAGAGACATTGACTGGTCCACTGACTCCTGTATTGCTGCTGGGTGAAGCAAGACTTCTCCCAAATGCTGTACTCATTTTGCCTTGGCATTGTGCAAATTTATTATGTATAAATCCACTCCCTATTGGTGTTGGAATAATATGTTTCAACAAGTTCTTCAGTAGATGGTGGGATGTCCCAAGGATTGGATCATCACAATCAGAGGTCATTTAATACTCTTCAAAGAAAAAAAAATAAGCTTTTCAAGACTGTTGTCATATTTTTTGATTATATGCAGCTTTATATTTAAATAGTTCTCTGTATTCTGTAGTATTACTAACAATCAATTTATCTACAATAATTTTATAGGTCTGAGGACAAGGGGGACATGATAGCAGTATTCCAGTGTGAGAGGCTGCCACAAGGAGGAGGGGGGGGTCAATTTATTTTCCAGGAAGGCAAGACAAAAAATAATGG